>NW_026700781.1:0-43109 GCF_030435755.1 Ochotona princeps | reverse complement strand
GTTCATTCCTAGATAATGCACTCAAAGGGCACTAAGCATAGAGTGTGAAAACTGAGTTTCCTTGAGAGCTGCTTGGAAGCCTGATGGTGTGTGAAGTTAGTGAGCCAAATGGAGTTGTTCTCCCACAAGAACCACTCGGCTGATCCTTCTTCAATATGCCCTTCACCAACATGCAGTGTTTCCTTGATTGAATTAGCTCTCACACCAATATTTGCGTCTAGAGCCTTTGCATTGAGTGCTATCTGAAAACGGCTGTGGCGCTGAAGTTGCCTGTGAATGTGGAGTTGGTGGCATGTGAAACCCGCATGTGGAGCATTCGTTTGTGTGGGATGCTCTACCAGGTTCATTCCTAGATAATGCACTCAAAGGGCACTAAGCATAGAGTGTGAAAACTGAGTTTCCTTGAGAGCTGCTTGGAAGCCTGATGGTGTGTGAAGTTAGTGAGCCAAATGGAGTTGTTCTCCCACAAGAACCACTCGGCTGATCCTTCTTCAATATGCCCTTCACCAACATGCAGTGTTTCCTTGATTGAATTAGCTCTCACACCAATATTTGCATCTACAGCCTTTGCATTGAGGGCTATCTGAAAACGGCTGTGGCGCTGAAGTTGCCTGTCAATGTGGAGTTGGTGGCATGTGAAACCCGCATGTGGAGCATTCGTTTGTGTTGGATGTTCTACCAGGTTCATTCCTAGATAATGCACTCAAAGGGCACTAAGCATAGAGTGTGAAAACTGAGTTTCCTTGAGAGCTGCTGGGAAGCCTGATGGTGTGTGAAGTTAGTGAGCCAAATGGAGTTGTTCTCCCACAAGAACCACTCAGCTGATCCTTCTTCAATATGCCCTTCACCAACATGCAGTGTTTCCTTGATTGAATTAGCTCTCACACCAATATTTGCGTCTAGAGCCTTTGCATTGAGGGCTATCTGAAAACGGCTGTGGCGCTGAAGTTGCCTGTGAATGTGGAGTTGGTGGCATGTGAAACCCGCATGTGGAGCATTCGTTTGTGTAGGATGTTCTACCAGGTTCATTCCTAGATAATGCACTCAAAGGGCACTAAGCATAGAGTGTGAAAACTGAGTTTCCTTGAGAGCTGCTTGGATGCCTGATGGTGTGTGAAGTTAGTGAGCCAAATGGAGTTGTTCTCCCACAAGAACCACTCGGCTGATCCTTCTTCAATATGCCCTTCACCAACATGCAGTGTTTCCTTGATTGAATTAGCTCTCACACCAATATTTGTGTCTTGAGCCTTTGCATTGAGGGCTATCTGAAAACGGCTGTGGCGCTGAAGTTGCCTGTGAATGTGGAGTTGGTGGCATGTGAAACCCACATATGGAGCATTCGTTTGTGTGAGATTCTCTACCAGGTTCATTTCAGTCTTAGGCACTCAAAGGGCACTAAGCATAGAGTGTGAAAACTGAGTTTCCTTGAGAGCTGCTTGGAAGCCTGATGGTGTGTGAAGTTAGTGAGCCAAATGGAGTTGTTCTCCCACAAGAACCACTCGGCTGATCCTTCTTCAATATGCCCTTCACCAACATGCAGTGTTTCCTTGATTGAATTAGCTCTCACACCAATATTTGCGTCTAGAGCCTTTGCATTGAGGGCTATCTGAAAACGGCTGTGGCGCTGAAGTTGCCTGTGAATGTGGAGTTGGTGGCATGTGAAACCCGCATGTGGAGCATTCGTTTGTGTGGGATGTTCTACCAGGTTCATTCCTAGATAATGCACTCAAAGGGCACTAAGCATAGAGTGTGAAAACTGAGTTTCCTTGAGAGCTGCTTGGAAGCCTGATGGTGTGTGAAGTTAGTGAGCCAAATGGAGTTGTTCTCCCACAAGAACCACTCGGCTGATCCTTCTTCAATATGCCCTTCACCAACATGCAGTGTTTCCTTGATTGAATTAGCTCTCACACAAATATTTGCGTCTAGAGCCTTTGCGTTGAGGGCTATCTGAAAACGGCTGTGGCGCTGAAGTTGCCTGTGAATGTGGAGTTGGTGGCATGTGAAACCCGCATGTGGAGCATTCGTTTGTGTGAGATGCTCTACCAGGTTCATTTCAGTCCTAGGCACTCAAAGGGCACTAAGCATAGAGTGTGAAAACTGAGTTTCCTTGAGAGCTGCTTGGAAGCCTGATGGTGTGTGAAGTTAGTGAGCCAAATGGAGTTGTTCTCCCACAAGAACCACTCGGCTGATCCTTCTTCAATATGCCCTTCACCAACATGCAGTGTTTCCTTGATTGAATTAGCTCTCACACCAATATTTGCGTCTAGAGCC
Organism: Ochotona princeps; assembly: GCF_030435755.1. NCBI lineage: Eukaryota > Metazoa > Chordata > Mammalia > Lagomorpha > Ochotonidae > Ochotona > Ochotona princeps. The sequence goes on along the minus strand of NW_026700781.1, from coordinate 40,838 downwards.
TTTGCATTGAGGGCTATCTGAAAACGGCTGTGGCGCTGAGGTTGCCTGTGAATGTGGAGTTGGTGGCATGTGAAACCCGCATGTGGAGCATTCGTTTGTGTGGGATGCTCTACCAGGTTCATTCCTAGATAATGCACTCAAAGGGCACTAAGCATAGAGTGTGAAAACTGAGTTTCCTTGAGAGCTGCTTGGAAGCCTGATGGTGTGTGAAGTTAGTGAGCCAAATGGAGTTGTTCTCCCACAAGAACCACTCGGCTGATCCTTCTTCAATATGCCCTTCACCAACATGCAGTGTTTCCTTGATTGAATTAGCTCTCACACCAATATTTGCGTCTAGAGCCTTTGCATTGAGGGCTATCTGAAAACGGCTGTGGCGCTGAAGTTGCCTGTGAATGTGGAGTTGGTGGCATGTGAAACCCGCATGTGGAGCATTCGTTTGTGTGGGATGCTCTACCAGGTTCATTCCTAGATAATGCACTCAAAGGGCACTAAGCATAGAGTGTGAAAACTGAGTTTCCTTGAGAGCTGCTTGGAAGCCTGATGGTGTGTGAAGTTAGTGAGCCAAATGGAGTTGTTCTCCCACAAGAACCACTCGGCTGATCCTTCTTCAATATCCCCTTCCCCAACATGCAGTGTTTCCTTGATTGAATTAGCTCTCACACCAATATTTGCGTCTAGAGCCTTTGCGTTGAGGGCTATCTGAAAACGGCTGTGGCGCTGAAGTTGCCTGTGAATGTGGAGTTGGTGGCATGTGAAAACCGCATGTGGAGCATTCGTTTGTGTGGGATGCTCTACCAGGTTCATTTCAGTCCTAGAAACTCAAAGGGCACTAAGCATAGAATGTGAAAGTACTGAGTTTTCCTTGAGAGCTGCTTGGAAGCCTGATGGTGTGTGAAGTTAGTGAGCCAAATGGAGTTGTTCTCCCACAAGAACCACTCGGCTGATCCTTCTTCAATATGCCCTTCACCAACATGCAGTGTTTCCTTGATTGAATTAGCTCTCACACCAATATTTGCGTCTAGAGCCTTTGCATTGAGGGCTATCTGAAAACGGCTGTGGCGCTGAAGTTGCCTGTGAATGTGGAGTTGGTGGCATGTGAAACCCGCATGTGGAGCATTCGTTTGTGTGGGATGCTCTACCAGGTTCATTCCTAGATAATGCACTCAAAGGGCACTAAGCATAGAGTGTGAAAACTGAGTTTCCTTGAGAGCTGCTTGGAAGCCTGATGGTGTGTGAAGTTAGTGAGCCAAATGGAGTTGTTCTCCCACAAGAACCACTCGGCTGATCCTTCTTCAATATGCCCTTCACCAACATGCAGTGTTTCCTTGATTGAATTAGCTCTCACACCAATATTTGCGTCTAGAGCCTTTGCATTGAGGGCTATCTGAAAACGGCTGTGGCGCTGAAGTTGCCTGTGAATGTGGAGTTGGTGGCATGTGAAACCCGCATGTGGAGCATTCGTTTGTGTGGCATGCTCTACCAGGTTCATTCCTAGATAATGCACTCAAAGGGCACTAAGCATAGAGTGTGAAAACTGAGTTTCCTTGAGAGCTGCTTGGAAGCCTGATGGTGTGTGAAGTTAGTGAGCCAAATGGAGTTGTTCTCCCACAAGAACCACTCGGCTGATCCTTCTTCAATATGCCCTTCACCAACATGCAGTGTTTCCTTGATTGAATTAGCTCTCACACCAATATTTGCGTCTAGAGCCTTTGCATTGAGGGCTATCTGAAAACGGCTGTGGCGCTGAAGTTGCCTGTGAATGTGGAGTTGGTGGCATGTGAAACCCGCATGTGGAGCATTCGTTTGTGTGGGATGCTCTACCAGGTTCATTCCTAGATAATGCACTCAAAGGGCACTAAGCATAGAGTGTGAAAACTGAGTTTCCTTGAGAGCTGCTTGGAAGCCTGATGGTGTGTGAAGTTAGTGAGCCAAATGGAGTTGTTCTCCCACAAGAACCACTCGGCTGATCCTTCTTCAATATGCCCTTCACCAACATGCAGTGTTTCCTTGATTGAATTAGCTCTCACACCAATATTTGCGTCTAGAGCCTTTGCATTGAGGGCTATCTGAAAACGGCTGTGGCGCTAAAGTTGCCTGTGAATGTGGAGTTGGTGGCATGTGAAACCCGCATGTGGAGCATTCGTTTGTGTGGGATGCTCTACCAGGTTCATTCCTAGATAATGCTCTCAAAGGGCACTAAGCATAGAGTGTGAAAACTGAGTTTCCTTGAGAGCTGCTTGGAAGCCTGATGGTGTGTGAAGTTAGTGAGCCAAATGGAGTTGTTCTCCCACAAAAACCACTCGGCTAATCCTTCTTCAATATGCCCTTCACCAACATGCAGTGTTTCCTTGATTGAATTATCCCCCACACCAATATTTGCGTCTAGAGCCTTTGCATTGAGGGCTATCTGAAAACAGCTGTGGCGCTGAAGTTGCCTGTGAATGTGGAGTTGGTGGCATGTGAAACCCGCATGTGGAGCATTCGTTTGTGTGAGATGTTCTACCAGGTTCATTCCTAGATAAAGCACTCAAAGGGCACTAAGCATAGAGTGTGAAAACTGAGTTTCCTTGAGAGCTGCTTGGAAGCCTGATGGTGTGTGAAGTTAGTGAGCCAAATGGAGTTGTTCTCCCACAAGAACCACTCGGCTGATCCTTCCTCAATATGCCCTTCACCAACATGCAGTGTTTCCTTGATTGAATTAGCTCTCACACCAATATTTGCGTCTAGAGCCTTTGCATTGAGGGCTATCTGAAAACGGCTGTGGCGCTAAAGTTGCCTGTGAATGTGGAGTTGGTGGCATGTGAAACCCACATATGGAGCATTCGTTTGTGTGGGATGTTCTACCAGGTTCATTCGTAGATAATGCACTCAAAGGGCACTAAGCATAGAGTGTGAAAACTGAGTTTCCTTGAGAGCTGCTTGGAAGCCTGATGGTGTGTGAAGTTAGTGAGCCAAATGGAGTTGTTCTCCCACAAGAACCACTCGGCTGATCCTTCTTCAATATGCCCTTCACCAACATGCAGTGTTTCCTTGATTGAATTAGCTCTCACACCAATATTTGCGTCTAGAGCCTTTGCATTGAGGGCTATCTGAAAACGGCTGTGGCGCTGAAGTTGCCTGTGAATGTGGAGTTGGTGCATGTGAAACCCGCATGTGGAGCATTCGTTTGTGTGGGATGCTCTACCAGGTTCATTTCAGTCCTAGGTACTCAAAGGGCCCTAAGCATAGAGTGTGAAAACTGAGTTTCCTTGAGAGCTGCTTGGAAGCCTGATGGTGTGTGAAGTTAGTGAGCCAAATGGAGTTGTTCTCCCACAAAAACCACTCGGCTGATCCTTCTCAATATGCCCTTCACCAACATGCAGTGTTTCCTTGATTGAATTAGCTCTCACACCAATATTTGCGTCTAGAGCCTTTGCATTGAGGGCTATCTGAAAACGGCTGTGGCGCTGAAGCTGCCTGTCAATGTGGAGTTGGTGGCATGTGAAACCCGCATGTGGAGCATTCGTTTGTGTGGGATGCTCACCAAGCTTCATTTCAGTCCTACTCACTCAAAGGGCACTAAGCATAGAGTGTGAAAACTGAGTTTCCTTGAGAGCTGCTTGGAAGCCTGATCGTGTGTGAAGTTAGTGAGCCAAATGGAGTTGTTCTCCCACAAGAACCACTCGGCTGATCCTTCTTCAATATGCCCTTCACCAACATGCAGTGTTTCCTTGATTGAATTAGCTCTCACACCAATATTTGCGTCTAGAGCCTTTGCATTGAGGGCTATCTGAAAACGGCTGTGGCGCTGAAGTTGCCTGTGAATGTGGAGTTGGTGGCATGTGAAACCCGCATGTGGAGCATTCGTTTGTGTGGCATGCTCTACCAGGTTCATTCGTAGATAATGCACTCAAAGGGCACTAAGCATAGAGTGTGAAAACTGAGTTTCCTTGAGAGCTGCTTGGAAGCCTGATGGTGTGTGAAGTTAGTGAGCCAAATGGAGTTGTTCTCCCACAAGAACCACTCGGCTGATCCTTCTTCAATATGCCCTTCACCAACATGCAGTGTTTCCTTGATTGAATTAGCTCTCACACCAATATTTCAGTCTAGAGCCTTTGCATTGAGGGCTATCTGAAAACGGCTGTGGCGCTAAAGTTGCCTGTGAATGTGGAGTTGGTGGCATGTGAAACCCGCATGTGGAGCATTCGTTTGTGTGGCATGCTCTACCAGGTTCATTCGTAGATAATGCACTCAAAGGGCACTAAGCATAGAGTGTGAAAACTGAGTTTCCTTGAGAGCTGCTTGGAAGCCTGATGGTGTGTGAAGTTAGTGAGCCAAATGGAGTTGTTCTCCCACAAGAACCACTCGGCTGATCCTTCTTCAATATGCCCTTCACCAACATGCAGTGTTTCCTTGATTGAATTAGCTCTCACACCAATATTTGCGTCTAGAGCCTTTGCATTGAGGGCTATCTGAAAACGGCTGTGGCGCTGAAGCTGCCTGTGAATGTGGAGTTGGTGACATGTGAAACCCGCATGTGGAGCATTCGTTTGTGTGGGATGCTCACCAAGCTTAATTTCAGTCCTACTCACTCAAAGGGCACTAAGCATAGAGTGTGAAAACTGAGTTTCCTTGAGAGCTGCTTGGAAGCCTGATGGTGTGTGAAGTTAGTGAGCCAAATGGAGTTGTTCTCCCACAAGAACCACTCGGCTGATCCTTCTTCAATATGCCCTTCACCAACATGCAGTGTTTCCTTGATTGAATTATCCCCCACACCAATATTTGCGTCTAGAGCCTTTGCATTGAGGGCTATCTGAAAACGGCTGTGGCGCTGAAGTTGCCTGTGAATGTGGAGTTGGTGGCATGTGAAACCCGCATGTGGAGCATTCGTTTGTGTGGGATGCTCTACCAGGTTCATTCCTAGATAAGGCACTCAAAGGGCACTAAGCATAGAGTGTGAAAAATGAGTTTCCTTGAGAGCTGCTTGGAAGCCTGATGGTGTGTGAAGTTAGTGAGCCAAATGGAGTTGTTCTCCCACAAGAACCACTCGGCTGATCCTTCTTTAATATGCCCTTCACCAACATGCAGTGTTTCCTTGATTGAATTAGCTCTCACACCAATATTTGTGTCTAGAGCCTTTGCATTGAGGGCTATCTGAAAACGGCTGTGGCGCTGAAGTTGCCTGTGAATGTGGAGTTGGTGGCATGTGAAACCCGCATGTGGAGCATTCGTTTGTGTGGGATGCTCACCAAGCATCATTTCAGTCCTTTGTACTCAACGGGCACTAAGCATAGAGTGTGAAAACTGAGTTTCCTTGAGAGCTGCTTGGAAGCCTGATGGTGTGTGAAGTTAGTGAGCCAAATGGAGTTGTTCTCCCACAAGAACCACTCGGCTGATCCTTCTTCAATATGCCCTTCACCAACATGCAGTGTTTCCTTGATTGAATTAGCTCTCACACCAATATTTGCGTCTAGAGCCTTTGCATTGAGGGCTATCTGTAAACAGCTGTGGCGCTGAAGTTGCCTGTGAATGTGGAGTTGGTGGCATGTGAAACCCGCATGTGGAGCATTCGTTTGTGTGGGATGCTCACCAAGCTTCATTTCAGTCATAGGCACTCAAAGCTCACTAAGCATAGAGTGTGAAAACTGAGTTTCCTTGAGAGCTGCTTGGAAGCCTGATGGTGTGTGAAGTTAGTGAGCCAAATGGAGTTGTTCTCCCACAAGAACCACTCGGCTGATCCTTCTTCAATATGCCCTTCACCAACATGCAGTGTTTCCTTGATTGAATTAGCTCTCACACCAATATTTGCGTCAAGAGCCTTTGCATTGTGGGCTATCTGAAAACAGCTGTGGTGCTGAAGTTGCCTGTGAATGTGGAGTTGGTGGCATGTGAAACCCGCATGTGGAGCATTCGTTTGTGTGGGATGCTCACCAAGCTTCATTTCAGTCCTAGGTACTCAAAGGGCACTAAGCATAGAGTGTGAAAACTGAGTTTCCTTGAGAGCTGCTTGGAAGCCTGATGGTGTGTGAAGTTAGTGAGCCAAATGGAGTTGTTCTCCCACAAGAACTACTCGGCTGATCCTTCTTCAATATGCCCTTCACCAACATGCAGTGTTTCCTTGATTGAATTAGCTCTCACACCAATATTTGCGTCTATAGCCTTTGCATTGAGGGATATCTGAAAACGGCTGTGGCGCTGAAGTTGCCTGTCAATGTGGAGTTGGTGGCATGTGAAACCCGCATGTGGAGCATTCGTTTGTGTGGGATGCTCGACCAGGTTCATTTCAGTCCTAGGCACTCAAAGGGCACTAAGCATAGAGTGTGAAAACTGAGTTTCCTTGAGAGCTGCTTGGAAGCCTGATGGTGTGTGAAGTTAGTGAGCCAAATGGTGTTGTTCTCCCACAAGAACCACTCGGCTGATCCTTCTTCAATATGCCCTTCACCAACATGCAGTGTTTCCTTGATTAAATTAGCTCTCACACCAATATTTGTGTCTAGAGCCTTTGCATTGAGGGCTATCTGAAAACGGCTGTGGCGCTGAAGTTGCCTGTGAATGTGGAGTTGGTGGCATGTGAAACCCGCATGTGGAGCATTCGTTTGTGTGGCATGTTCTATCAGGTTCATTCCTAGAAAATGCACTCAAAGGGCACTAAGCATAGAGTGTGAAAACTGAGTTTCCTTGAGAGCTGCTTGGAAGCCTGATGGTGTGTGAAGTTAGTGAGCCAAATGGAGTTGTTCTCCCACAAGAACCACTCGGCTGATCTTTCTTCAATATGCCCTTCACCAAATGCAGTGTTTCCTTGATTGAATTAGCTCTCACACCAATATTTGCGTCTAGAGCCTTTGCATTGAGGGCTATCTGAAAACGGCTGTGGCGCTGAAGTTGCCTGTGAATGTGGAGTTGGTGGCATGTGAAACTCGCATGTGGAGCATTCGTTTGTGTGGGATGCTCTACCAGGTTCATTCCTAGATAATGCACTCAAAGGGCACTAAGCATAGAGTGTGAAAACTGAGTTTCCTTGAGAGCTGCTTGGAAGCCTGATGGTGTGTGAAGTTAGTGAGCCAAATGGAGTTGTTCTCCCACAAGAACCACTCGGCTGATCCTTCTTTAATATGCCCTTCAGCAACATGCAGTGTTTCATTGATTGAATTAGCTCTCACACAAATATTTGTGTCTAGAGCCTTTGCATTGAGGGCTATCTGAAAACGGCTGTGGCGCTGAAGTTGCCTGTGAATGTGGAGTTGGTGGCATGTGAAACCCGCATGTGGAGCATTCGTTTGTGTGGGATGCTCACCAAGCATCATTTCAGTCCTTTGTACTCAACGGGCACTAAGCATAGAGTGTGAAAACTGAGTTTCCTTGAGAGCTGCTTGGAAGCCTGATGGTGTGTGAAGTTAGTGAGCCAAATGGAGTTGTTCTCCCACAAGAACCACTCGGCTGATCCTTCTTCAATATGCCCTTCACCAACATGCAGTGTTTCCTGGATTGAATTAGCTCTCACACCAATATTTGCGTCTAGAGCCTTTGCATTGAGGGCTATCTGTAAACGGCTGTGGCGCTGAAGTTGCCTGTGAATGTGGAGTTGGTGGCATGTGAAACCCGCATGTGGAGCATTCGTTTGTGTGGGATGCTCACCAAGCTTCATTTCAGTCCTAGGCACTCAAAGGGCACTAAGCATAGAGTGTGAAAACTGAGTTTCCTTGAGAGCTGCTTGGAAGCCTGATGGTGTGTGAAGTTAGTGAGCCAAATGGAGTTGTTCTCCCACAAGAACCACTCGGCTGATCCTTCTTCAATATGCCCTTCACCAACATGCAGTGTTTCCTTGATTGAATTATCCCCCACACCAATATTTGCGTCTAGAGCCTTTGCATTGAGGGCTATCTGAAAACGGCTGTGGCGCTGAAGTTGCCTGTGAATGTGGAGTTGGTGGCATGTGAAACCCGCATGTGGAGCATTCGTTTGTGTGGGATGCTCTACCAGGTTCATTCCTAGATAAGGCACTCAAAGGGCACTAAGCATAGAGTGTGAAAACTGAGTTTCCTTGAGAGCTGCTTGGAAGCCTGATGGTGTGTGAAGTTAGTGAGCCAAATGGAGTTGTTCTCCCACAAGAACCACTCGGCTGATCCTTCTTTAATATGCCCTTCACCAACATGCAGTGTTTCCTTGATTGAATTAGCTCTCACACCAATATTTGTGTCTAGAGCCTTTGCATTGAGGGCTATCTGAAAACGGCTGTGGCGCTGAAGTTGCCTGTGAATGTGGAGTTGGTGGCATGTGAAACCCGCATGTGGAGCATTCGTTTGTGTGGGATGCTCACCAAGCATCATTTCAGTCCTTTGTACTCAACGGGCACTAAGCATAGAGTGTGAAAACTGAGTTTCCTTGAGAGCTGCTTGGAAGCCTGATGGTGTGTGAAGTTAGTGAGCCAAATGGAGTTGTTCTCCCACAAGAACCACTCGGCTGATCCTTCTTCAATATGCCCTTCACCAACATGCAGTGTTTCCTTGATTGAATTAGCTCTCACACCAATATTTGCGTCTAGAGCCTTTGCATTGAGGGCTATCTGTAAACAGCTGTGGCGCTGAAGTTGCCTGTGAATGTGGAGTTGGTGGCATGTGAAACCCGCATGTGGAGCATTCGTTTGTGTGGGATGCTCACCAAGCTTCATTTCAGTCATAGGCACTCAAAGGGCACTAAGCATAGAGTGTGAAAACTGAGTTTCCTTGAGAGCTGCTTGGAAGCCTGATGGTGTGTGAAGTTAGTGAGCCAAATGGAGTTGTTCTCCCACAAGAACCACTCAGCTGATCCTTCTTCAATATGCCCTTCACCAACATGCAGTGTTTCCTTGATTGAATTAGCTCTCACACCAATATTTGCGTCTAGAGCCTTTGCATTGTGGGCTATCTGAAAACAGCTGTGGTGCTGAAGTTGCCTGTGAATGTGGAGTTGGTGGCATGTGAAACCCGCATGTGGAGCATTCGTTTGTGTGGGATGCTCACCAAGCTTCATTTCAGTCCTAGGTACTCAAAGGGCACTAAGCATAGAGTGTGAAAACTGAGTTTCCTTGAGAGCTGCTTGGAAGCCTGATGGTGTGTGAAGTTAGTGAGCCAAATGGAGTTGTTCTCCCACAAGAACCACTCGGCTGATCCTTCTTCAATATGCCCTTCACCAACATGCAGTGTTTCCTTGATTGAATTAGCTCTCACACCAATATTTGCGTCTAGAGCCTTTGCATTGAGGGCTATCTGAAAACGGCTGTGGCGCTGAAGTTGCCTGTGAATGTGGAGTTGGTGGCATGTGAAACCCGCATGTGGAGCATTCGTTTGTGTGGGATGCTCTACCAGGTTTATTTCAGTCATAGGCACTCAAAGGGCACTAAGCATAGAGTGTGAAAACTGAGTTTCCTTGAGAGCTGCTTGGAAGCCTGATGGTGTGTGAAGTTAGTGAGCCAAATGGAGTTGTTCTCCCACAAGAACCACTCGGCTGATCCTTCTTCAATATGCCCTTCACCAACATGCAGTGTTTCCTTGATTGAATTAGCTCTCACACCAATATTTGCGTCTAGAGCCTTTGCATTGTGGGCTATCTGAAAACAGCTGTGGTGCTGAAGTTGCCTGTGAATGTGGAGTTGGTGGCATGTGAAACCCGCATGTGGAGCATTCGTTTGTGTGGGATGCTCACCAAGCTTCATTTCAGTCCTAGGTACTCAAAGGGCACTAAGCATAGAGTGTGAAAACTGAGTTTCCTTGAGAGCTGCTTGGAAGCCTGATGGTGTGTGAAGTTAGTGAGCCAAATGGAGTTGTTCTCCCACAAGAACCACTCGGCTGATCCTTCTTCAATATGCCCTTCACCAACATGCAGTGTTTCCTTGATTGAATTAGCTCTCACACCAATATTTGCGTCTAGAGCCTTTGCATTGAGGGCTATCTGAAAACGGCTGTGGCGCTGAAGTTGCCTGTGAATGTGGAGTTGGTGGCATGTGAAACCCGCATGTGGAGCATTCGTTTGTGTGGGATGCTCTACCAGGTTTATTTCAATCCTAGGCACTCAAAGGGCACTAAGCATAGAGTGTGAAAACTGAGTTTCCTTGAGAGCTGCTTGGAAGCCTGATGGTGTGTGAAGTTAGTGAGCCAAATGGAGTTGTTCTCCCACAAGAACCACTCGGCTGATCCTTCTTCAATATGCCCTTCACCAACATGCAGTGTTTCCTTGATTGAATTAGCTCTCACACCAATATTTGCGTCTAGAGCCTTTGCATTGAGGGCTATCTGAAAACGGCTGTGGCGCTGAAGTTGCCTGTGAATGTGGAGTTGGTGGCATGTGAAACCCGCATGTGGAGCATTCGTTTGTGTGCGATGCTCACGAAGCTTCATTTCAGTCCTAGGTACTCAAAGGGCACTAAGCATAGAGTGTGAAAACTGAGTTTCCTTGAGAGCTGCTTGGAAGCCTGATGGTGTGTGAAGTTAGTGAGCCAAATGGAGTTGTTCTCCCACAAGAACCACTCGGCTGATCCTTCTTCAATATGCCCTTCACCAACATGCAGTGTTTCCTTGATTGAATTAGCTCTCACACCAATATTTGCGTCTAGAGCCTTTGCATTGAGGGCTATCTGAAAACAGCTGTGGCGCTGAAGTTGCCTGTGAATGTGGAGTTGGTGGCATGTGAAACCCGCATGTGGAGCATTCGTTTGTGTGGGATGTTCTACCAGGTTCATTCCTAGATAATGCACTCAAAAGGCACTAAGCATAGAGTGTGAAAACTGAGTTTCTCTGATAGCAGCTTGGAAGCCTGATGGTGTGTGAAGTTAGTGAGCCAAATAGAGTTGTTCTCCCACAAGAACCACTCGGCTGATCCTTCTTTAATATGCCCTTCACCAACATGCAGTGTTTCCTTGATTGAATTAGCTTTCACATCAATATTTGCGTCTAGAGCCTTTGCATTGAGGGCTAACTGAAAACGGCTGTGGCGCTGAAGTTGCCTGTGAATGTGGAGTTGGTGGCATGTGAAACCCGCATGTGGAGCATTCGTTTGTGTGGGATGCTCTACCAGGATCATTTCAGTCCTAGGCACTCAAAGGGCACTAGGCATAGAGTGTGAAAACTGAGTTTCCTTGAGAGCTGCTTGGAAGCCTGATGGTGTGTGAAGTTAGTGAGCCAAATGGAGTTGTTCTCCCACAAGAACCACTCGGCTGATCCTTCTTCAATATGCCCTTCACCAACATGCAGTGTTTCCTTGATTGAATTAGCTCTCACACCAATATTTGCGTCTAGAGCCTTTGCATTGAGGGCTATCTGAAAACGGCTGTGGCGCTGAAGTTGCCTGTGAATGTGGAGTTGGTGGCATGTGAAACCCGCATGTGGAGCATTCGTTTGTGTGGGATGCTCTACCAGGTTCATTCCTAGATAATGCACTCAAAGGGCACTAAGCATAGAGTGTGAAAACTGAGTTTCCTTGAGAGCTGCTTGGAAGCCTGATGGTGTGTGAAGTTAGTGAGCCAAATGGAGTTGTTCTCCCACAAGAACCACTTGGCTGATCCTTCTTCAATATGCCCTTCACCAACATGCAGAGTTTCTTTGATTGAATTAGCTCTCACACCAATATTTGCGTCTAGAGCCTTTGCATTGAGGGCTATCTGAAAACGGCTGTGGCGCTGAAGTTGCCTGTCAATGTGGAGTTGGTGGCATGTGAAACCCGCATGTGGAGCATTCGTTTGTGTGGGATGCTCACCAAGCATCATTTCAGTCCTTTGTACTCAACGGGCACTAAGCATAGAGTGTGAAAACTGAGTTTCCTTGAGAGCTGCTTGGAAGCCTGATTTTGTGTGAAGTTAGTGAGCCAAATGGAGTTGTTCTCCCACAAGAACCACTCGGCTGATCCTTCTTCAATATGCCCTTCACCAACATGCAGTGTTTCCTTGATTGAATTAGCTCTCACACCAATATTTGCGTCTAGAGCCTTTGCATGGAGGGCTATCTGAAAACGGCTGTGGCGCTGAAGTTGCCTGTGAATGTGGAGTTGGTGGCATGTGAAACCCGCATGTGGAGCATTCGTTTGTGTGGGATGCTCTACCAGGTTCATTCCTAGATAATGCACTCAAAGGGCACTAAGCATAGAGTGTGAAAACTGAGTTTCCTTGAGAGCTGCTTGGAAGCCTGATGGTGTGTGAAGTTAGTGAGCCAAATGGAGTTGTTCTCCCACAAGAACCACTCGGCTGATCCTTCTTCAATATGCCCTTCCCCAACATGCAGTGTTTCCTTGATTGAATTAGCTCTCACACCAATATTTGCGTCTAGAGCCTTTGCATTGAGGGCTATCTGAAAACGGCTGTGGCGCTGAAGTTGCCTGTGAATGTGGAGTTGGTGGCATGTGAAACCCGCATGTGGAGCATTCGTTTGTGTGGCATGCTCACCAAGCTTCATTTCAGTCCTAGGTACTCAAAGGGCACTAAGCATAGAGTGTGAAAACTGAGTTTCCTTGAGAGCTGCTTGGAAGCCTGATGGTGTGTGAAGTTAGTGAGCCAAATGGAGTTGTTCTCCCACAAGAACCACTTGGCTGATCCTTCTTCAATATGTCCTTCACCAACATGCAGTGTTTCCTTGATTGAATTATCCCCCACACCAATATTTGCGTCTAGAGCCTTTGCATTGAGGGCTATCTGAAAACAGCTGTGGCGCTGAAGTTGCCTGTGAATGTGGAGTTGGTGGCATGTGAAACCCGCATGTGGAGCATTCGTTTGTGTGGGATGTTCTACCAGGTTCATTCCTAGATAATGCACTCAAAGGGCACTAAGCATAGAGTGTGAAAACTGAGTTTCCTTGAGAGCTGCTTGGAAGCCTGATGGTGTGTGAAGTTAGTGATCCAAATGGAGTTATTCTCCCACAAGAACCACTCGGCTGATCCTTCTTCAATATGCGTTTCACCAACATGCAGTGTTTCCTTGATTGAATTAGCTCTCACACCAATATTTGCGTCTAGAGCCTTTGCATTGAGGGCTATCTGAAAACGGCTGTGGCGCTGAAGTTGCCTGTGAATGTGGAGTTGGTGGCATGTGAAACCCGCATGTGGAGCATTCGTTTGTGTGGGATGCTCTACCAGGTTCATTTCAGTCCTAGGTACTCAAAGGGCACTAAGCATAGAGTGTGATAACTGAGTTTCCTTGAGAGCTGCTTGGAAGCCTGATGGTGTGTGAAGTTAGTGAGCCAAATGGAGTTGTTCTCCCACAAGAACCACTCGGCTGATCCTTCTTCAATATGCCCTTCACCAACATGCAGTGTTTCCTTGATTGAATTAGCTCTCACACCAATATTTGCGTCTAGAGCCTTTGCATTGAGGGCTATCTGAAAACGGCTGTGGCGCTGAAGTTGCCTGTGAATGTGGAGTTGGTGGCATGTGAAACCCGCATGTGGAGCATTCGTTTGTGTGGCATGCTCACCAAGCTTCATTTCAGTCCTAGGTACTCAAAGGGCACTAAGCATAGAGTGTGAAAACTGAGTTTCCTTGAGAGCTGCTTGGAAGCCTGATGGTGTGTGAAGTTAGTGAGCCAAATGGAGTTGTTCTCCCACAAGAACCACTCGGCTGATCCTTCTTCAATATGCCCTTCACCAACATGCAGTGTTTCCTTGATTGAATTAGCTCTCACACCAATATTTGCGTCTAGAGCCTTTGCATTGAGGGCTATCTGAAAACAGCTGTGGCGCTGAAGTTGCCTGTGAATGTGGAGTTGGTGGCATGTGATACCCGCATGTGGAGCATTCGTTTGTGTGGGATGTTCTACCAGGTTCATTCCTAGATAATGCACTCAAAGGGCACTAAGCATAGAGTGTGAAAACTGAGTTTCCCTGAGAGCTGCTTGGAAGCCTGATGGTGTGTGAAGTTAGTGAGCCAAATGGAGTTGTTCTCCCACAAGAACCACTCGGCTGATCCTTCTTCAATATGCCCTTCACCAACATGCAATGTTTCCTTGATTGAATTAGCTCTCACATCAATATTTGCGTCTAGAGCCTTTGCATTGAGGGCTATCTGAAAACGGCTGTGGCGCTGAAGTTGCCTGTCAATGTGGAGTTGGTGGCATGTGAAACCCGCATGTGGAGCATTCGTTTGTGTGGGATGCTCTACCAGGTTCATTCCTAGATAATGCTCTCAAAGGGCACTAAGCATAGAGTGTGAAAACTGAGTTTCCTTGAGAGCTGCTTGGAAGCCTGATGGTGTGTGAAGTTAGTGAGCCAAATGGAGTTGTTCTCCCACAAGAACCACTCGGCCGATCCTTCTTCAATATGCCCTTCACCAACATGCAGTGTTTCCTTGATTGAATTAGCTCTCACACCAATATTTGCATCTACAGCCTTTGCATTGAGGGCTATCTGAAAACGGCTGTGGCGCTGAAGTTGCCTGTCAATGTGGAGTTGGTGGCATGTGAAACCCGCATGTGGAGCATTCGTTTGTGTGGGATGTTCTACCAGGTTCATTCCTAGATAATGCACTCAAAGGGCACTAAGCATAGAGTGTGAAAACTGAGTTTCCTTGAGAGCTGCTTGGAAGCCTGATGGTGTGTGAAGTTAGTGAGCCAAATGGAGTTGTTCTCCCACAAGAACCACTCGGCTGATCCTTCTTCAATATGCCCTTCACCAACATGCAGTGTTTCCTTGATTGAATTAGCTCTCACACCAATATTTGCGTCTAGAGCCTTTGCATTGAGGGCTATCTGAAAACGGCTGTGGCGCTGAGGTTGCCTGTGAATGTGGAGTTGGTGGCATGTGAAACCCGCATGTGGAGCATTCGTTTGTGTGGGATGCTCTACCAGGTTCATTCCTAGATAATGCACTCAAAGGGCACTAAGCATAGAGTGTGAAAACTGAGTTTCCTTGAGAGCTGCTTGGAAGCCTGATGGTGTGTGAAGTTAGTGAGCCAAATGGAGTTGTTCTCCCACAAGAACCACTCGGCTGATCCTTCTTCAATATGCCCTTCACCAACATGCAGTGTTTCCTTGATTGAATTAGCTCTCACACCAATATTTGCGTCTAGAGCCTTTGCATTGAGGGCTATCTGAAAACGGCTGTGGCGCTGAAGTTGCCTGTGAATGTGGAGTTGGTGGCATGTGAAACCCGCATGTGGAGCATTCGTTTGTGTGGGATGCTCTACCAGGTTCATTCCTAGATAATGCACTCAAAGGGCACTAAGCATAGAGTGTGAAAACTGAGTTTCCTTGAGAGCTGCTTGGAAGCCTGATGGTGTGTGAAGTTAGTGAGCCAAATGGAGTTGTTCTCCCACAAGAACCACTTGGCTGATCCTTCTTCAATATGTCCTTCACCAACATGCAGTGTTTCCTTGATTGAATTATCCCCCACACCAATATTTGCGTCTAGAGCCTTTGCATTGAGGGCTATCTGAAAACAGCTGTGGCGCTGAAGTTGCCTGTGAATGTGGAGTTGGTGGCATGTGAAACCCGCATGTGGAGCATTCGTTTGTGTGGGATGTTCTACCAGGTTCATTCCTAGATAATGCACTCAAAGGGCACTAAGCATAGAGTGTGAAAACTGAGTTTCCTTGAGAGCTGCTTGGAAGCCTGATGGTGTGTGAAGTTAGTGATCCAAATGGAGTTATTCTCCCACAAGAACCACTCGGCTGATCCTTCTTCAATATGCGTTTCACCAACATGCAGTGTTTCCTTGATTGAATTAGCTCTCACACCAATATTTGCGTCTAGAGCCTTTGCATTGAGGGCTATCTGAAAACGGCTGTGGCGCTGAAGTTGCCTGTGAATGTGGAGTTGGTGGCATGTGAAACCCGCATGTGGAGCATTCGTTTGTGTGGGATGCTCTACCAGGTTCATTTCAGTCCTAGGTACTCAAAGGGCACTAAGCATAGAGTGTGATAACTGAGTTTCCTTGAGAGCTGCTTGGAAGCCTGATGGTGTGTGAAGTTAGTGAGCCAAATGGAGTTGTTCTCCCACAAGAACCACTCGGCTGATCCTTCTTCAATATGCCCTTCACCAACATGCAGTGTTTCCTTGATTGAATTAGCTCTCACACCAATATTTGCGTCTAGAGCCTTTGCATGGAGGGCTATCTGAAAACGGCTGTGGCGCTGAAGTTGCCTGTGAATGTGGAGTTGGTGGCATGTGAAACCCGCATGTGGAGCATTCGTTTGTGTGGGATGCTCTACCAGGTTCATTCCTAGATAATGCACTCAAAGGGCACTAAGCATAGAGTGTGAAAACTGAGTTTCCTTGAGAGCTGCTTGGAAGCCTGATGGTGTGTGAAGTTAGTGAGCCAAATGGAGTTGTTCTCCCACAAGAACCACTCGGCTGATCCTTCTTCAATATGCCCTTCACCAACATGCAGTGTTTCCTTGATTGAATTAGCTCTCACACCAATATTTGCGTCTAGAGCCTTTGCATTGAGGGCTATCTGAAAACGGCTGTGGCGCTGAAGTTGCCTGTGAATGTGGAGTTGGTGGCATGTGAAACCCGCATGTGGAGCATTCGTTTGTGTGGCATGCTCACCAAGCTTCATTTCAGTCCTAGGTACTCAAAGGGCACTAAGCATAGAGTGTGAAAACTGAGTTTCCTTGAGAGCTGCTTGGAAGCCTGATGGTGTGTGAAGTTAGTGAGCCAAATGGAGTTGTTCTCCCACAAGAACCACTTGGCTGATCCTTCTTCAATATGTCCTTCACCAACATGCAGTGTTTCCTTGATTGAATTATCCCCCACACCAATATTTGCGTCTAGAGCCTTTGCATTGAGGGCTATCTGAAAACAGCTGTGGCGCTGAAGTTGCCTGTGAATGTGGAGTTGGTGGCATGTGAAACCCGCATGTGGAGCATTCGTTTGTGTGGGATGTTCTACCAGGTTCATTCCTAGATAATGCACTCAAAGGGCACTAAGCATAGAGTGTGAAAACTGAGTTTCCTTGAGAGCTGCTTGGAAGCCTGATGGTGTGTGAAGTTAGTGATCCAAATGGAGTTATTCTCCCACAAGAACCACTCGGCTGATCCTTCTTCAATATGCGTTTCACCAACATGCAGTGTTTCCTTGATTGAATTAGCTCTCACACCAATATTTGCGTCTAGAGCCTTTGCATTGAGGGCTATCTGAAAACGGCTGTGGCGCTGAAGTTGCCTGTGAATGTGGAGTTGGTGGCATGTGAAACCCGCATGTGGAGCATTCGTTTGTGTGGGATGCTCTACCAGGTTCATTTCAGTCCTAGGTACTCAAAGGGCACTAAGCATAGAGTGTGATAACTGAGTTTCCTTGAGAGCTGCTTGGAAGCCTGATGGTGTGTGAAGTTAGTGAGCCAAATGGAGTTGTTCTCCCACAAGAACCACTCGGCTGATCCTTCTTCAATATGCCCTTCACCAACATGCAGTGTTTCCTTGATTGAATTAGCTCTCACACCAATATTTGCGTCTAGAGCCTTTGCATTGAGGGCTATCTGAAAACGGCTGTGGCGCTGAAGTTGCCTGTGAATGTGGAGTTGGTGGCATGTGAAACCCGCATGTGGAGCATTCGTTTGTGTGGCATGCTCACCAAGCTTCATTTCAGTCCTAGGTACTCAAAGGGCACTAAGCATAGAGTGTGAAAACTGAGTTTCCTTGAGAGCTGCTTGGAAGCCTGATGGTGTGTGAAGTTAGTGAGCCAAATGGAGTTGTTCTCCCACAAGAACCACTCGGCTGATCCTTCTTCAATATGCCCTTCACCAACATGCAGTGTTTCCTTGATTGAATTAGCTCTCACACCAATATTTGTGTCTAGAGCCTTTGCATTGAGGGCTATCTGAAAACAGCTATGGCGCTGAAGTTGCCTGTGAATGTGGAGTTGGTGGCATGTGATACCCGCATGTGGAGCATTCGTTTGTGTGGGATGTTCTACCAGGTTCATTCCTAGATAATGCACTCAAAGGGCACTAAGCATAGAGTGTGAAAACTGAGTTTCCCTGAGAGCTGCTTGGAAGCCTGATGGTGTGTGAAGTTAGTGAGCCAAATGGAGTTGTTCTCCCACAAGAACCACTCGGCTGATCCTTCTTCAATATGCCCTTCACCAACATGCAATGTTTCCTTGATTGAATTAGCTCTCACATCAATATTTGCGTCTAGAGCCTTTGCATTGAGGGCTATCTGAAAACGGCTGTGGCGCTGAAGTTGCCTGTCAATGTGGAGTTGGTGGCATGTGAAACCCGCATGTGGAGCATTCGTTTGTGTGGGATGCTCTACCAGGTTCATTCCTAGATAATGCTCTCAAAGGGCACTAAGCATAGAGTGTGAAAACTGAGTTTCCTTGAGAGCTGCTTGGAAGCCTGATGGTGTGTGAAGTTAGTGAGCCAAATGGAGTTGTTCTCCCACAAGAACCACTCGGCCGATCCTTCTTCAATATGCCCTTCACCAACATGCAGTGTTTCCTTGATTGAATTAGCTCTCACACCAATATTTGCATCTACAGCCTTTGCATTGAGGGCTATCTGAAAACGGCTGTGGCGCTGAAGTTGCCTGTCAATGTGGAGTTGGTGGCATGTGAAACCCGCATGTGGAGCATTCGTTTGTGTGGGATGTTCTACCAGGTTCATTCCTAGATAATGCACTCAAAGGGCACTAAGCATAGAGTGTGAAAACTGAGTTTCCTTGAGAGCTGCTTGGAAGCCTGATGGTGTGTGAAGTTAGTGAGCCAAATGGAGTTGTTCTCCCACAAGAACCACTCGGCTGATCCTTCTTCAATATGCCCTTCACCAACATGCAGTGTTTCCTTGATTGAATTAGCTCTCACACCAATATTTGCGTCTAGAGCCTTTGCATTGAGGGCTATCTGAAAACGGCTGTGGCGCTGAGGTTGCCTGTGAATGTGGAGTTGGTGGCATGTGAAACCCGCATGTGGAGCATTCGTTTGTGTGGGATGCTCTACCAGGTTCATTCCTAGATAATGCACTCAAAGGGCACTAAGCATAGAGTGTGAAAACTGAGTTTCCTTGAGAGCTGCTTGGAAGCCTGATGGTGTGTGAAGTTAGTGAGCCAAATGGAGTTGTTCTCCCACAAGAACCACTCGGCTGATCCTTCTTCAATATGCCCTTCACCAACATGCAGTGTTTCCTTGATTGAATTAGCTCTCACACCAATATTTGCGTCTAGAGCCTTTGCATTGAGGGCTATCTGAAAACGGCTGTGGCGCTGAAGTTGCCTGTGAATGTGGAGTTGGTGGCATGTGAAACCCGCATGTGGAGCATTCGTTTGTGTGGGATGCTCTACCAGGTTCATTCCTAGATAATGCACTCAAAGGGCACTAAGCATAGAGTGTGAAAACTGAGTTTCCTTGAGAGCTGCTTGGAAGCCTGATGGTGTGTGAAGTTAGTGAGCCAAATGGAGTTGTTCTCCCACAAGAACCACTTGGCTGATCCTTCTTCAATATGTCCTTCACCAACATGCAGTGTTTCCTTGATTGAATTATCCCCCACACCAATATTTGCGTCTAGAGCCTTTGCATTGAGGGCTATCTGAAAACAGCTGTGGCGCTGAAGTTGCCTGTGAATGTGGAGTTGGTGGCATGTGAAACCCGCATGTGGAGCATTCGTTTGTGTGGGATGTTCTACCAGGTTCATTCCTAGATAATGCACTCAAAGGGCACTAAGCATAGAGTGTGAAAACTGAGTTTCCTTGAGAGCTGCTTGGAAGCCTGATGGTGTGTGAAGTTAGTGATCCAAATGGAGTTATTCTCCCACAAGAACCACTCGGCTGATCCTTCTTCAATATGCGTTTCACCAACATGCAGTGTTTCCTTGATTGAATTAGCTCTCACACCAATATTTGCGTCTAGAGCCTTTGCATTGAGGGCTATCTGAAAACGGCTGTGGCGCTGAAGTTGCCTGTGAATGTGGAGTTGGTGGCATGTGAAACCCGCATGTGGAGCATTCGTTTGTGTGGGATGCTCTACCAGGTTCATTTCAGTCCTAGGTACTCAAAGGGCACTAAGCATAGAGTGTGATAACTGAGTTTCCTTGAGAGCTGCTTGGAAGCCTGATGGTGTGTGAAGTTAGTGAGCCAAATGGAGTTGTTCTCCCACAAGAACCACTCGGCTGATCCTTCTTCAATATCCCCTTCCCCAACATGCAGTGTTTCCTTGATTGAATTAGCTCTCACACCAATATTTGCGTCTAGAGCCTTTGCGTTGAGGGCTATCTGAAAACGGCTGTGGCGCTGAAGTTGCCTGTGAATGTGGAGTTGGTGGCATGTGAAACCCGCATGTGGAGCATTCGTTTGTGTGGGATGCTCTACCAGGTTCATTTCAGTCCTAGAAACTCAAAGGGCACTAAGCATAGAATGTGAAAACTGAGTTTCCTTGAGAGCTGCTTGGAAGCCTGATGGTGTGTGAAGTTAGTGAGCCAAATGGAGTTGTTCTCCCACAAGAACCACTCGGCTGATCCTTCTTCAATATGCCCTTCACCAACATGCAGTGTTTCCTTGATTGAATTAGCTCTCACACCAATATTTGCGTCTAGAGCCTTTGCATTGAGGGCTATCTGAAAACGGCTGTGGCGCTGAAGTTGCCTGTGAATGTGGAGTTGGTGGCATGTGAAACCCGCATGTGGAGCATTCGTTTGTGTGGGATGCTCTACCAGGTTCATTCCTAGATAATGCACTCAAAGGGCACTAAGCATAGAGTATGAAAACTGAGTTTCCTTGAGAGCTGCTTGGAAGCCTGATGGTGTGTGAAGTTAGTGATCCAAATGGAGTTATTCTCCCACAAGAACCACTCGGCTGATCCTTCTTCAATATGCGTTTCACCAACATGCAGTGTTTCCTTGATTGAATTAGCTCTCACACCAATATTTGCGTCTAGAGCCTTTGCATTGAGGGCTATCTGAAAACGGCTGTGGCGCTGAAGTTGCCTGTGAATGTGGAGTTGGTGGCATGTGAAACCCGCATGTGGAGCATTCGTTTGTGTGGGATGCTCTACCAGGTTCATTTCAGTCCTAGGTACTCAAAGGGCACTAAGCATAGAGTGTGATAACTGAGTTTCCTTGAGAGCTGCTTGGAAGCCTGATGGTGTGTGAAGTTAGTGAGCCAAATGGAGTTGTTCTCCCACAAGAACCACTCGGCTGATCCTTCTTCAATATCCCCTTCCCCAACATGCAGTGTTTCCTTGATTGAATTAGCTCTCACACCAATATTTGCGTCTAGAGCCTTTGCGTTGAGGGCTATCTGAAAACGGCTGTGGCGCTGAAGTTGCCTGTGAATGTGGAGTTGGTGGCATGTGAAAACCGCATGTGGAGCATTCGTTTGTGTGGGATGCTCTACCAGGTTCATTTCAGTCCTAGAAACTCAAAGGGCACTAAGCATAGAATGTGAAAACTGAGTTTCCTTGAGAGCTGCTTGGAAGCCTGATGGTGTGTGAAGTTAGTGAGCCAAATGGAGTTGTTCTCCCACAAGAACCACTCGGCTGATCCTTCTTCAATATGCCCTTCACCAACATGCAGTGTTTCCTTGATTGAATTAGCTCTCACACCAATATTTGCGTCTAGAGCCTTTGCATTGAGGGCTATCTGAAAACGGCTGTGGCGCTGAAGTTGCCTGTGAATGTGGAGTTGGTGGCATGTAAAACCCGCATGTGGAGCATTCGTTTGTGTGGGATGCTCTACCAGGTTCATTTCAGTGCTAGGCACTCAAAGGGCACTAAGCATAGAGTGTGAAAACTGAGTTTCCTTGAGAGCTGCTTGGAAGCCTGATGGTGTGTGAAGTTAGTGAGCCAAATGGAGTTGTTCTCCCACAAGAACCACTCGGCTGATCCTTCTTCAATATGCCCTTCACCAACATGCAGTGTTTCCTTGATTGAATTGTCCCCCACACCAATATTTGCATCTAGAGCCTTTGCATTGAGGGCTATCTAAAAACGACTGTGGCGCTGAAGTTGCCTGTGAATGTGGAGTTGGTGGCATGTGAAACCCGCATGTGGAGCATTCGTTTGTGTGGGATGCTCACCAAGCTTCATTTCAGTCCTTGGTACTCAAAGGGCACTAAGCATAGAGTGTGAAAACTGAGTTTCCTTGAGAGCTGCTTGGAAGCCTGATGGTGTGTGAAGTTAGTGAGCCAAATGGAGTTGTTCTCCCACAAGAACCACTCGGCTGATCCTTCTTCAATATGCCCTTCACCAACATGCAGTGTTTCCTTGATTGAATTAGCTCTCACACCAATATTTGCGTCTAGAGCCTTTGCATTGAGGGCTATCTGAAAACGGCTGTGGCGCTGAAGTTGCCTGTCAATGTGGAGTTGGTGGCATGTGAAACCCGCATGTGGAGCATTCGTTTGTGTGGGATGCTCTACCAGGTTCATTCCTAGATAATGCACTCAAAGGGCACTAAGCATAGAGTGTGAAAACTGAGTTTCCTTGAGAGCTGCTTGGAAGCCTGATGGTGTGTGAAGTTAGTGAGCCAAATGGAGTTGTTCTCCCACAAGAACCACTCGGCTGATTCTTCTTCAATATGTCCTTCACCAACATGCAGTGTTTCCTTGATTGAATTATCCCCCACACCAATATTTGCGTCTAGAGCCTTTGCATTGAGGGCTATCTGAAAACAGCTGTGGCGCTGAAGTTGCCTGTGAATGTGGAGTTGGTGGCATGTGAAACCCGCATGTGGAGCATTCGTTTGTGTGGGATGTTCTACCAGGTTCATTCCTAGATAATGCACTCAAAGGGCACTAAGCATAGAGTGTGAAAACTGAGTTTCCTTGAGAGCTGCTTGGAAGCCTGATGGTGTGTGAAGTTAGTGAGCCAAATGGAGTTGTTCTCCCACAAGAACCACTCGGCTGATCCTTCTTCAATATGCCCTTCACCAACATGCAGTGTTTCCTTGATTGAATTAGCTCTCACACCAATATTTGCGTCTAGAGCCTTTGCATTGAGGGCTATCTGAAAACGGCTGTGGCGCTGAGGTTGCCTGTGAATGTGGAGTTGGTGGCATGTGAAACCCGCATGTGGAGCATTCGTTTGTGTGGGATGCTCTACCAGGTTCATTCCTAGATAATGCACTCAAAGGGCACTAAGCATAGAGTGTGAAAACTGAGTTTCCTTGAGAGCTGCTTGGAAGCCTGATGGTGTGTGAAGTTAGTGAGCCAAATGGAGTTGTTCTCCCACAAGAACCACTCGGCTGATCCTTCTTCAATATGCCCTTCACCAACATGCAGTGTTTCCTTGATTGAATTAGCTCTCACACCAATATTTGCGTCTAGAGCCTTTGCATTGAGGGCTATCTGAAAACGGCTGTGGCGCTGAAGTTGCCTGTGAATGTGGAGTTGGTGGCATGTGAAACCCGCATGTGGAGCATTCGTTTGTGTGGGATGCTCTACCAGGTTCATTCCTAGATAATGCACTCAAAGGGCACTAAGCATAGAGTGTGAAAACTGAGTTTCCTTGAGAGCTGCTTGGAAGCCTGATGGTGTGTGAAGTTAGTGAGCCAAATGGAGTTGTTCTCCCACAAGAACCACTTGGCTGATCCTTCTTCAATATGTCCTTCACCAACATGCAGTGTTTCCTTGATTGAATTATCCCCCACACCAATATTTGCGTCTAGAGCCTTTGCATTGAGGGCTATCTGAAAACAGCTGTGGCGCTGAAGTTGCCTGTGAATGTGGAGTTGGTGGCATGTGAAACCCGCATGTGGAGCATTCGTTTGTGTGGGATGTTCTACCAGGTTCATTCCTAGATAATGCACTCAAAGGGCACTAAGCATAGAGTGTGAAAACTGAGTTTCCTTGAGAGCTGCTTGGAAGCCTGATGGTGTGTGAAGTTAGTGATCCAAATGGAGTTATTCTCCCACAAGAACCACTCGGCTGATCCTTCTTCAATATGCGTTTCACCAACATGCAGTGTTTCCTTGATTGAATTAGCTCTCACACCAATATTTGCGTCTAGAGCCTTTGCATTGAGGGCTATCTGAAAACGGCTGTGGCGCTGAAGTTGCCTGTGAATGTGGAGTTGGTGGCATGTGAAACCCGCATGTGGAGCATTCGTTTGTGTGGGATGCTCTACCAGGTTCATTTCAGTCCTAGGTACTCAAAGGGCACTAAGCATAGAGTGTGATAACTGAGTTTCCTTGAGAGCTGCTTGGAAGCCTGATGGTGTGTGAAGTTAGTGAGCCAAATGGAGTTGTTCTCCCACAAGAACCACTCGGCTGATCCTTCTTCAATATCCCCTTCCCCAACATGCAGTGTTTCCTTGATTGAATTAGCTCTCACACCAATATTTGCGTCTAGAGCCTTTGCGTTGAGGGCTATCTGAAAACGGCTGTGGCGCTGAAGTTGCCTGTGAATGTGGAGTTGGTGGCATGTGAAAACCGCATGTGGAGCATTCGTTTGTGTGGGATGCTCTACCAGGTTCATTTCAGTCCTAGAAACTCAAAGGGCACTAAGCATAGAATGTGAAAACTGAGTTTCCTTGAGAGCTGCTTGGAAGCCTGATGGTGTGTGAAGTTAGTGAGCCAAATGGAGTTGTTCTCCCACAAGAACCACTCGGCTGATCCTTCTTCAATATGCCCTTCACCAACATGCAGTGTTTCCTTGATTGAATTAGCTCTCACACCAATATTTGCGTCTAGAGCCTTTGCATTGAGGGCTATCTGAAAACGGCTGTGGCGCTGAAGTTGCCTGTGAATGTGGAGTTGGTGGCATGTGAAACCCGCATGTGGAGCATTCGTTTGTGTGGGATGCTCTACCAGGTTCATTCCTAGATAATGCACTCAAAGGGCACTAAGCATAGAGTGTGAAAACTGAGTTTCCTTGAGAGCTGCTTGGAAGCCTGATGGTGTGTGAAGTTAGTGATCCAAATGGAGTTATTCTCCCACAAGAACCACTCGGCTGATCCTTCTTCAATATGCCCTTCACCAACATGCAGTGTTTCCTTGATTGAATTAGCTCTCACACCAATATTTGCGTCTAGAGCCTTTGCATTGAGGGCTATCTGAAAACGGCTGTGGCGCTGAAGTTGCCTGTGAATGTGGAGTTGGTGGCATGTGAAACCCGCATGTGGAGCATTCGTTTGTGTGGGATGCTCTACCAGGTTCATTTCAGTCCTAGGTACTCAAAGGGCACTAAGCATAGAGTGTGATAACTGAGTTTCCTTGAGAGCTGCTTGGAAGCCTGATGGTGTGTGAAGTTAGTGAGCCAAATGGAGTTGTTCTCCCACAAGAACCACTCGGCTGATCCTTCTTCAATATCCCCTTCCCCAACATGCAGTGTTTCCTTGATTGAATTAGCTCTCACACCAATATTTGCGTCTAGAGCCTTTGCGTTGAGGGCTATCTGAAAACGGCTGTGGCGCTGAAGTTGCCTGTGAATGTGGAGTGGTGGCATGTGAAAAACCGCATGTGGAGCATTCGTTTGTGTGGGATGCTCTACCAGGTTCATTTCAGTCCTAGAAACTCAAAGGGCACTAAGCATAGAATGTGAAAACTGAGTTTCCTTGAGAGCTGCTTGGAAGCCTGATGGTGTGTGAAGTTAGTGAGCCAAATGGAGTTGTTCTCCCACAAGAACCACTCGGCTGATCCTTCTTCAATATGCCCTTCACCAACATGCAGTGTTTCCTTGATTGAATTAGCTCTCACACCAATATTTGCGTCTAGAGCCTTTGCATTGAGGGCTATCTGAAAACGGCTGTGGCGCTGAAGTTGCCTGTGAATGTGGAGTTGGTGGCATGTAAAACCCGCATGTGGAGCATTCGTTTGTGTGGGATGCTCTACCAGGTTCATTTCAGTGCTAGGCACTCAAAGGGCACTAAGCATAGAGTGTGAAAACTGAGTTTCCCTTGAGAGCTGCTTGGAAGCCTGATGGTGTGTGAAGTTAGTGAGCCAAATGGAGTTGTTCTCCCACAAGAACCACTCGGCTGATCCTTCTTCAATATGCCCTTCACCAACATGCAGTGTTTCCTTGATTGAATTGTCCCCCACACCAATATTTGCATCTAGAGCCTTTGCATTGAGGGCTATCTAAAAACGACTGTGGCGCTGAAGTTGCCTGTGAATGTGGAGTTGGTGGCATGTGAAACCCGCATGTGGAGCATTCGTTTGTGTGGGATGCTCACCAAACTTCATTTCAGTCCTTGGTACTCAAAGGGCACTAAGCATAGAGTGTGAAAACTGAGTTTCCTTGAGAGCTGCTTGGAAGCCTGATGGTGTGTGAAGTTAGTGAGCCAAATGGAGTTGTTCTCCCACAAGAACCACTCGGCTGATCCTTCTTCAATATGCCCTTCACCAACATGCAGTGGTTTCCTTGATTGAATTAGCTCTCACACCAATATTTGCGTCTAGAGCCTTTGCATTGAGGGCTATCTGAAAACGGCTGTGGCGCTGAAGTTGCCTGTCAATGTGGAGTTGGTGGCATGTGAAACCCGCATGTGGAGCATTCGTTTGTGTGGGATGCTCTACCAGGTTCATTCCTAGATAATGCACTCAAAGGGCACTAAGCATAGAGTGTGAAAACTGAGTTTCCTTGAGAGCTGCTTGGAAGCCTGATGGTGTGTGAAGTTAGTGAGCCAAATGGAGTTGTTCTCCCACAAGAACCACTCGGCTGATTCTTCTTCAATATGTCCTTCACCAACATGCAGTGTTTCCTTGATTGAATTATCCCCCACACCAATATTTGCGTCTAGAGCCTTTGCATTGAGGGCTATCTGAAAAACAGCTGTGGCGCTGAAGTTGCCTGTGAATGTGGAGTTGGTGGCATGTGAAACCCGCATGTGGAGCATTCGTTTGTGTGGGATGTTCTACCAGGTTCATTCCTAGATAATGCACTCAAAGGGCACTAAGCATAGAGTGTGAAAACTGAGTTTCCTTGAGAGCTGCTTGGAAGCCTGATGGTGTGTGAAGTTAGTGAGCCAAATGGAGTTGTTCTCCACAAGAACCACTTGGCTGATCCTTCTTCAATATGCCCTTCACCAACATGCAGTGTTTCCTTGATTGAATTAGCTCTCACACAATATTTGCGTCTAGAGCCTTTGCATTGAGGGCTATCTGAAAACGGCTGTGGCGCTGAAGTTGCCTGTGAATGTGGAGTTGGTGGCATGTGAAACCCGCATGTGGAGCATTCGTTTGTGTGGGATGCTCTACCAGGTTCTTTTCAGTCCTAGGCACTCAAAGGGCACTAAGCATAGAGTGTGAAAACTGAGTTTCCTTGAGAGCTGCTTGGAAGCCTGATGGTGTGTGAAGTTAGTGAGCCAAATGGAGTTGTTCTCCCACAAGAACCACTCGGCTGATCCTTCTTCAATATGCCCTTCACCAACATGCAGTGTTTCCTTGATTGAATTAGCTCTCACACCAATATTTGCGTCTAGAGCCTTTGCGTTGAGGGCTATCTGAAAACGGCTGTGGCGCTGAAGTTGCCTGTGAATGTGGAGTTGGTGGCATGTGAAACCCGCATGTGGAGCATTCGTTTGTGTGGGATGCTCTACCAGGTTCATTCCTAGATAATGCACTCAAAGGGCACTAAGCATAGAGTGTGAAAACTGAGTTTCCTTGAGAGCTGCTTATAAGCCTGATGGTGTGTGAAGTTAGTGAGCCAAATGGAGTTGTTCTCCCACAAGAACCACTCGGCTGATCCTTCTTCAATATGCCCTTCACCAACATGCAGTGTTTTCCTTGATTGAATTAGCTCTCACACCAATATTTGCGTCTAGAGCCTTTGCATTGAGGGCTATCTGAAAACGGCTGTGGCGCTGAAGTTGCTATCAATGTGGAGTTGGTGGCATGTGAAACCCGCATGTGGAGCATTCGTTTGTGTGGCATGCTCTACCAGGTTCATTCCTAGATAATGCACTCAAAGGGCACTAAGCATAGAGTGTGAAAACTGAGTTTCCTTGAGAGCTGCTTGGATGCCTGATGGTGTGTGAAGTTAGTGAGCCAAATGGAGTTGTTCTCCCACAAGAACCACTCGGCTGATCCTTCTTCAATATGCCCTTCACCAACATGCAGTGTTTCCTTGATTGAATTAGCTCTCACACCAATATTTGTGTCTTGAGCCTTTGCATTGAGGGCTATCTGAAAACGGCTGTGGCGCTGAAGTTGCCTGTCAATGTGGAGTTGCTGGCATGTGAAACCCGCATGTGGAGCATTCGTTTGTGTGAGATGCTCTACCAGGTTCATTTCAGTCCTAGGCACTCAAAGGGCACTAAGCATAGAGTGTGAAAACTGAGTTTCCTTGAGAGCTGCTTGGAAGCCTGATGGTGTGTGAAGTTAGTGAGCCAAATGGAGTTGTTCTCCCACAAGAACCACTCGGCCGATCCTTCTTCAATATGCCCTTCACCAACATGCAGTGTTTCCTTGATTGAATTAGCTCTCACACCAATATTTGCATCTACAGCCTTTGCATTGAGGGCTATCTGAAAACGGCTGTGGCGCTGAAGTTGCCTGTGAATGTGGAGTTGGTGGCATGTGAAACCCGCATGTGAGCATTCGTTTGTGTGGGATGTTCTACCAGGTTCATTCCTAGATAATGCACTCAAAGGGCAGTAAGCATAGAGTGTGAAAACTGAGTTTCCTTGAGAGCTGCTTGGAAGCCTGATGGTGTGTGAAGTTAGTGAGCCAAATGGAGTTGTTCTCCCACAAGACCACTCGGCTGATCCTTCTTCAATATGCCCTTCACCAACATGCAGTGTTTCCTTGATTGAATTAGCTCTCACACCAATATTTGCGTCTAGAGCCTTTGCATTGAGGGCTATCTGAAAACGGCTGTGGCGCTGAGGTTGCCTGTGAATGTGGAGTTGGTGGCATGTGAAACCCCGCATGTGGAGCATTCGTTTGTGTGGGATGCTCTACCAGGTTCATTCCTAGATAATGCACTCAAGGGCACTAAGCATAGAGTGTGAAAACTGAGTTCCTTGAGAGCTGCTTGGAAGCCTGATGGTGTGTGAAGTTAGTGAGCCAAATGGAGTTGTTCTCCCACAAGAACCACTCGGCCGATCCTTCTTCAATATGCCCTTCACCAACATGCAGTGTTTCCTTGATTGAATTAGCTCTCACACCAATATTTGCATCTACAGCCTTTGCATTGAGGGCTATCTGAAAACGGCTGTGGCGCTGAAGTTGCCTGTGAATGTGGAGTTGGTGGCATGTGAAACCCGCATGTGGAGCATTCGTTTGTGTGGGATGTTCTACCAGGTTCATTCCTAGATAATGCACTCAAAGGGCAGTAAGCATAGAGTGTGAAAACTGAGTTTCCTTGAGAGCTGCTTGGAAGCCTGATGGTGTGTGAAGTTAGTGAGCCAAATGGAGTTGTTCTCCCACAAGAACCACTCGGCTGATCCTTCTTCAATATGCCCTTCACCAACATGCAGTGTTTCCTTGATTGAATTAGCTCTCACACCAATATTTGCGTCTAGAGCCTTTGCATTGAGGGCTATCTGAAAACGGCTGTGGCCGCTGAGGTTGCCTGTGAATGTGGAGTTGGTGGCATGTGAACCCGCATGTGGAGCATTCGTTTGTGTGGGATGCTCTACCAGGTTCATTCCTAGATAATGCACTCAAAGGGCACTAAGCATAGAGTGTGAAAACTGAGTTTCCTTGAGAGCTGCTTGGAAGCCTGATGGTGTGTGAAGTTAGTGAGCCAAATGGAGTTGTTCTCCACAAGAACCACTTGGCTGATCCTTCTTCAATATGCCCTTCACCAACATGCAGTGTTTCCTTGATTGAATTAGCTCTCACACCAATATTTGCGTCTAGAGCCTTTGCATTGAGGGCTATCTGAAAACGGCTGTGGCGCTGAAGTTGCCTGTGAATGTGGAGTTGGTGGCATGTGAAACCCGCATGTGGAGCATTCGTTTGTGTGGGATGCTCTACCAGGTTCATTTCAGTCCTAGGCACTCAAAGGGCACTAAGCATAGAGTGTGAAAACTGAGTTTCCTTGAGAGCTGCTTGGAAGCCTGATGGTGTGTGAAGTTAGTGAGCCAAATGGAGTTGTTCTCCCACAAGAACCACTCGGCTGATCCTTCTTCAATATGCCCTTCACCAACATGCAGTGTTTCCTTGATTGAATTAGCTCTCACACCAATATTTGCGTCTAGAGCCTTTGCGTTGAGGGCTATCTGAAACGGCTGTGGCGCTGAAGTTGCCTGTGAATGTGGAGTTGGTGGCATGTGAAACCCGCATGTGGAGCATTCGTTTGTGTGGGATGCTCTACCAGGTTCATTCCTAGATAATGCACTCAAGGGCACTAAGCATAGAGTGTGAAAACTGAGTTTCCTTGAGAGCTGCTTGGAAGCCTGATGGTGTGTGAAGTTAGTGAGCCAAATGGAGTTGTTCTCCCACAAGAACCACTCGGCTGATCCTTCTTCAATATGCCCTTCACCAACATGCAGTGTTTCCTTGATTGAATTAGCTCTCACACCAATATTGCGTCTAGAGCCTTTGCATTGAGGGCTATCTGAAAACGGCTGTGGCGCTGAAGTTGCCTATCAATGTGGAGTTGGTGGCATGTGAAACCCGCATGTGGAGCATTCGTTTGTGTGGCATGCTCTACCAGGTTCATTCCTAGATAATGCACTCAAAGGGCACTAAGCATAGAGTGTGAAAACTGAGTTTCCTTGAGAGCTGCTTGGATGCGTGATGGTGTGTGAAGTTAGTGAGCCAAATGAGTTGTTCTCCCACAAGAACCACTCGGCTGATCCTTCTTCAATATGCCCTTCACCAACATGCAGTGTTTCCTTGATTGAATTAGCTCTCACACCAATATTTGTGTCTTGAGCCTTTGCATTGAGGGCTATCTGAAAACGGCTGTGGCGCTGAAGTTGCCTGTGAATGTGGAGTTGGTGGCATGTGAAACCCGCATGTGGAGCATTCGTTTGTGTGAGATGCTCTACCAGGTTCATTTCAGTCCTAGGCACTCAAAGGGCACTAAGCATAGAGTGTGAAACTGAGTTTCCTTGAGAGCTGCTTGGAAGCCTGATGGTGTGTGAAGTTAGTGAGCCAAATGGAGTTGTTCTCCCACAAGAACCACTCGGCCGATCCTTCTTCAATATGCCCTTCACCAACATGCAGTGTTTCCTTGATTGAATTAGCTCTCACACCAATATTTGCATCTACAGCCTTTGCATTGAGGGCTATCTGAAAACGGCTGTGGCGCTGAAGTTGCCTGTGAATGTGGAGTTGGTGGCATGTGAAACCCGCATGTGGAGCATTCGTTTGTGTGGATGTTCTACCAGGTTCATTCCTAGATAATGCACTCAAAGGGCAGTAAGCATAGAGTGTGAAAACTGAGTTTCCTTGAGAGCTGCTTGGAAGCCTGATGGTGTGTGAAGTTAGTGAGCCAAATGGAGTTGTTCTCCCACAAGAACCACTCGGCTGATCCTTCTTCAATATGCCCTTCACCAACATGCAGTGTTTCCTTGATTGAATTAGCTCTCACACCAATATTTGCGTCTAGAGCCTTTGCATTGAGGGCTATCTGAAAACGGCTGTGGCGCTGAGGTTGCCTGTGAATGTGGAGTTGGTGGCATGTGAAACCCGCATGTGGAGCATTCGTTTGCTGTGGGATGCTCTACCAGGTTCATTCCTAGATAATGCACTCAAAGGGCACTAAGCATAGAGTGTGAAAACTGAGTTTCCTTGAGAGCTGCTTGGAAGCCTGATGGTGTGTGAAGTTAGTGAGCCAAATGGAGTTGTTCTCCCACAAGAACCACTCGGCTGATCCTTCTTCAATATGCCCTTCACCAACATGCAGTGTTTCCTTGATTGAATTAGCTCTCACACCAATATTTGCGTCTAGAGCCTTTGCATTGAGGGCTATCTGAAAAGGGCTGTGGCGCTGAAGTTGCCTGTGAATGTGGAGTTGGTGGCATGTGAAACCCGCATGTGGAGCATTCGTTTGTGTGGGATGCTCTACCAGGTTCATTCCTAGATAATGCACTCAAAGGGCACTAAGCATAGAGTGTGAAAACTGAGTTTCCTTGAGAGCTGCTTGGAAGCCTGATGGTGTGTGAAGTTAGTGAGCCAAATGGAGTTGTTCTCCCACAAGAACCACTTGGCTGATCCTTCTTCAATATGTCCTTCACCAACATGCAGTGTTTCCTTGATTGAATTATCCCCCACACCAATATTTGCGTCTAGAGCCTTTGCATTGAGGGCTATCTGAAAACAGCTGTGGCGCTGAAGTTGCCTGTGAATGTGGAGTTGGTGGCATGTGAAACCCGCATGTGGAGCATTCGTTTGTGTGGGATGTTCTACCAGGTTCATTCCTAGATAATGCACTCAAAGGGCACTAAGCATAGAGTGTGAAAACTGAGTTTCCTTGAGAGCTGCTTGGAAGCCTGATGGTGTGTGAAGTTAGTGATCCAAATGGAGTTATTCTCCCACAAGAACCACTCGGCTGATCCTTCTTCAATATGCGTTTCACCAACATGCAGTGTTTCCTTGATTGAATTAGCTCTCACACCAATATTTGCGTCTAGAGCCTTTGCATTGAGGGCTATCTGAAAACGGCTGTGGCGCTGAAGTTGCCTGTGAATGTGGAGTTGGTGGCATGTGAAACCCGCATGTGGAGCATTCGTTTGTGTGGGATGTTCTACCAGGTTCATTCCTAGATAATGCACTCAAAGGGCAGTAAGCATAGAGTGTGAAAACTGAGTTTCCTTGAGAGCTGCTTGGAAGCCTGATGGTGTGTGAAGTTAGTGAGCCAAATGGAGTTGTTCTCCCACAAGAACCACTCGGCTGATCCTTCTTCAATATGCCCTTCACCACCATGCAGTGTTTCCTTGATTGAATTAGCTCTCACACCAATATTTGCGTCTAGAGCCTTTGCATTGAGGGCTATCTGAAAACGGCTGTGGCGCTGAGGTTGCCTGTGAATGTGGAGTTGGTGGCATGTGAAACCCGCATGTGGAGCATTCGTTTGTGTGGGATGCTCTACCAGGTTCATTCCTAGATAATGCACTCAAAGGGCACTAAGCATAGAGTGTGAAAACTGAGTTTCCTTGAGAGCTGCTTGGAAGCCTGATGGTGTGTGAAGTTAGTGAGCCAAATGGAGTTGTTCTCCCAGAAGAACCACTTGGCTGATCCTTCTTCAATATGTCCTTCACCAACATGCAGTGTTTCCTTGATTGAATTATCCCCACACCAATATTTGCGTCTAGAGCCTTTGCATTGAGGGCTATCTGAAAACAGCTGTGGCGCTGAAGTTGCCTGTGAATGTGGAGTTGGTGGCATGTGAAACCCGCATGTGGAGCATTCGTTTGTGTGGGATGTTCTACCAGTTCATTCCTAGATAATGCACTCAAAGGGCACTAAGCATAGAGTGTGAAAACTGAGTTTCCTTGAGAGCTGCTTGGAAGCCTGATGGTGTGTGAAGTTAGTGAGCCAAATGAGTTATTCTCCCACAAGAACCACTCGGCTGATCCTTCTTCAATATGCGTTTCACCAACATGCAGTGTTTCCTTGATTGAATTAGCTCTCACAGCAATATTTGCGTCTAGAGCCTTTGCGTTGAGGGCTATCTGAAAACGGCTGTGGCGCTGAAGTTGCCTGTGAATGTGGAGTTGGTGGCATGTGAAAACCGCATGTGGAGCATTCGTTTGTGTGGGATGCTCTACCAGGTTCATTTCAGTCCTAGGCACTCAAAGGGCACTAAGCATAGAATGTGAAAACTGAGTTTCCTTGAGAGCTGCTTGGAAGCCTGATGGTGTGTGAAGTTAGTGAGCCAAATGGAGTTGTTCTCCCACAAGAACCACTCGGCTGATCCTTCTTCAATATGCCCTTCACCAACATGCAGTGTTTCCTTGATTGAATTAGCTCTCACACCAATATTTGCGTCTAGAGCCTTTGCATTGAGGGCTATCTGAAAACGGCTGTGGCGCTGAAGTTGCCTGTGAATGTGGAGTTGG
Organism: Ochotona princeps; assembly: GCF_030435755.1. NCBI lineage: Eukaryota > Metazoa > Chordata > Mammalia > Lagomorpha > Ochotonidae > Ochotona > Ochotona princeps. The sequence goes on along the minus strand of NW_026700781.1, from coordinate 7,027 downwards.
TGGCATGTGAAACCCGCATGTGGAGCATTCGTTTGTGTGGGATGCTCTACCAGGTTCATTCCTAGATAATGCACTCAAAGGGCACTAAGCATAGAGTGTGAAAACTGAGTTTCCTTGAGAGCTGCTTGGAAGCCTGATGGTGTGTGAAGTTAGTGAGCCAATGGAGTTGTTCTCCCACAAGAACCACTCGGCTGATCCTTCTTCAATATGCCCTTCACCAACATGCAGTGTTTCCTTGATTGAATTAGCTCTCACACCAATATTTGCGTCTAGAGCCTTGCATTGAGGGCTATCTGAAAACAGCTGTGGCGCTGAAGTTGCCTGTGAATGTGGAGTTGGTGGCATGTGAAACCAGCATGTGGAGCATTCGTTTGTGTGGGATATTCTACCAGGTTCATTCCTAGATAATGCACTCAAAGGGCACTAAGCATAGAGTGTGAAAACTGAGTTTCCTTGAGAGCTGCTTGGAAGCCTGATGGTGTGTGAAGTTAGTGAGCCAAATGGAGTTGTTCTCCCACAAGAACCACTCGGCTGATCCTTCTTCAATATGCCCTTCACCAACATGCAGTGTTTCCTTGATTGAATTAGCTCTCACACCAATATTTGCGTCTAGAGCCTTTGCATTGAGGGCTATCTGAAAACGGCTGTGGCGCTGAAGTTGCCTGTGAATGTGGAGTTGGTGGCATGTGAAACCCGCATGTGGAGCATTCGTTTGTGTGGGATGCTCTACCAGGTTCATTCCTAGATAATGCACTCAAAGGGCACTAAGCATAGAGTGTGAAAACTGAGTTTCCTTGAGAGCTGCTTGGAAGCCTGATGGTGTGTGAAGTTAGTGAGCCAAATGGAGTTGTTCTCCCACAAGAACCACTCGGCTGATTCTTCTTCAATATGTCCTTCACCAACATGCAGTGTTTCCTTGATTGAATTATCCCCCACACCAATATTTGCGTCTAGAGCCTTTGCATTGAGGGCTATCTGAAAACAGCTGTGGCGCTGAAGTTGCCTGTCAATGTGGAGTTGGTGGCATGTGAAACCCGCATGTGGAGCATTCGTTTGTGTGGGATGTTCTACCAGGTTCATTCCTAGATAATGCGACTCAAAGGGCACTAAGCATAGAGTGTGAAAACTGAGTTTCCTTGAGAGCTGCTTGGAAGCCTGATGGTGTGTGAAGTTAGTGAGCCAAATGGAGTTGTTCTCCCACAAGAACCACTTGGCTGATCCTTCTTCAATATGCCCTTCACCAACATGCAGTGTTTCCTTGATTGAATTAGCTCTCACACCAATATTTGCGTCTAGAGCCTTTGCATTGAGGGCTATCTGAAAACGGCTGTGGCGCTGAAGTTGCCTGTGAATGTGGAGTTGGTGGCATGTGAAACCCGCATGTGGAGCATTCGTTTGTGTGGGATGCTCTACCAGGTTCATTTCAGTCCTAGGCACTCAAAGGGCACTAAGCATAGAGTGTTAAAACTGAGTTTCCTTGAGAGCTGCTTGGAAGCCTGATGGTGTGTGAAGTTAGTGAGCCAAATGGAGTTGTTCTCCCACAAGAACCACTCGGCTGATCCTTCTTCAATATGCCCTTCACCAACATGCAGTGTTTCCTTGATTGAATTAGCTCTCACACCAATATTTGCGTCTAGAGCCTTTGCGTTGAGGGCTATCTGAAAACGGCTGTGGCGCTGAAGTTGCCTGTGAATGTGGAGTTGGTGGCATGTGAAACCCGCATGTGGAGCATTCGTTTGTGTGGGATGCTCTACCAGGTTCATTCCTAGATAATGCACTCAAAGGGCACTAAGCATAGAGTGTGAAAACTGAGTTTCCTTGAGAGCTGCTTGGAAGCCTGATGGTGTGTGAAGTTAGTGAGCCAAATGGAGTTGTTCTCCACAAGAACCACTCGGCTGATCCTTCTTCAATATGCCCTTCACCAACATGCAGTGTTTCCTTGATTGATTAGCTCTCACACCAATATTTGTGTCTAGAGCCTTTGCATTGAGGGCTATCTGAAAACGGCTGTGGCGCTGAAGTTGCCTATCAATGTGGAGTTGGTGGCATGTGAAACCCGCATGTGGAGCATTCGTTTGTGTGGGATGCTCTACCAGGTTCATTCCTAGATAATGCACTCAAAGGGCACTAAGCATAGAGTGTGAAAACTGAGTTTCCTTGAGAGCTGCTTGGAAGCCTGATGGTGTGTGAAGTTAGTGAGCCAAATGGAGTTGTTCTCCCACAAGAACCACTCGGCTGATCCTTCTTCAATATGCCCTTCACCAACATGCAGTGTTTCCTTGATTGAATTAGCTCTCACACCAATATTTGCGTCTAGAGCCTTTGCATGGAGGGCTATCTGAAAACGGCTGTGGCGCTGAAGTTGCCTGTGAATGTGGAGTTGGTGGCATGTGAAACCCGCATGTGGAGCATTCGTTTGTGTGGGATGCTCTACCAGGTTCATTCCTAGATAATGCACTCAAAGGGCACTAAGCATAGAGTGTGAAAACTGAGTTTCCTTGAGAGCTGCTTGGAAGCCTGATGGTGTGTGAAGTTAGTGAGCCAAATGGAGTTGTTCTCCCACAAGAACCACTCGGCTGATCCTTCTTCAATATGCCCTTCACCAACATGCAGTGTTTCCTTGATTGAATTTGCTGTCACACCAATATTTGCGTCTAGAGCCTTTGCGTTGAGGGCTATCTGAAAACGGCTGTGGCGCTGAAGTTGCCTGTGAATGTGGAGTTGGTGGCATGTGAAACCCGCATGTGGAGCATTCGTTTGTGTGGGATGCTCTACCAGGTTCATTCCTAGATAATGCACTCAAAGGGCACTAAGCATAGAGTGTGAAAACTGAGTTTCCTTGAGAGCTGCTTGGAAGCCTGATGGTGTGTGAAGTTAGTGAGCCAAATGGAGTTGTTCTCCCACAAGAACCACTCGGCTGATCCTTCTTCAATATGCCCTTCACCAACATGCAGTGTTTCCTTGATTGAATTAGCTCTCACACCAATATTTGCGTCTAGAGCCTTTGCATTGAGGGCTATCTGAAAACAGCTGTGGCGCTGATGTTGCCTGTGAATGTGGAGTTGGTGGCATGTGAAACCAGCATGTGGAGCATTCGTTTGTGTGGGATATTCTACCAGGTTCATTCCTAGATAATGCACTCAAAGGGCACTAAGCATAGAGTGTGAAAACTGAGTTTCCTTGAGAGCTGCTTGGAAGCCTGATGGTGTGTGAAGTTAGTGAGCCAAATGGAGTTGTTCTCCCACAAGAACCACTCGGCTGATCCTTCTTCAATATGCCCTTCACCAACATGCAGTGTTTCCTTGATTGAATTAGCTCTCACACCAATATTTGCGTCTAGAGCCTTTGCATTGAGGGCTATCTGAAAACGGCTGTGGCGCTGAAGTTGCCTGTGAATGTGGAATTGGTGGCATGTGAAAACCCGCATGTGGAGCATTCGTTTGTGTGGGATGCTCTACCAGGTTCATTTCAGTGCTCGGCACTCAAAGGGCACTAAGCATAGAGTGTGAAAACTGAGTTTCCTTGAGAGCTGCTTGGAAGCCTGATGGTGTGTGAAGTTAGTGAGCCAAATGGAGTTGTTCTCCCACAAGAACCACTCGGCTGATCCTTCTTCAATATGCCCTTCACCAACATGCAGTGTTTCCTTGATTGAATTGTCCCCCACACCAATATTTGCATCTAGAGCCTTTGCATTGAAGGCTATCTAAAAACGACTGTGGCGCTGAAGTTGCCTGTCAATGTGGAGTTGGTGGCATGTGAAACCCGCATGTGGAGCATTCGTTTGTGTGGGATGCTCACCAAGCTTCATTTCAGTCCTAGGTACTCAAAGGGCACTAAGCATAGAGTGTGAAAACTGAGTTTCCTTGAGAGCTGCTTGGAAGCCTGATGGTGTGTGAAGTTAGTGAGCCAAATGGAGTTGTTCTCCCACAAGAACCACTCGGCTGATCCTTCTTCAATATGCCCTTCACCAACATGCAGTGTTTCCTTGATTGAATTAGCTCTCACACCAATATTTGCGTCTAGAGCCTTTGCATTGAGGGCTATCTGAAAACGGCTGTGGCGCTGAAGTTGCCTGTGAATGTGGAGTTGGTGGCATGTGAAACCCGCATGTGGAGCATTCGTTTGTGTGGGATGCTCTACCAGGTTCATTCCTAGATAATGCACTCAAAGGGCACTAAGCATAGAGTGTGAAAACTGAGTTTCCTTGAGAGCTGCTTGGAAGCCTGATGGTGTGTGAAGTTAGTGAGCCAAATGGAGTTGTTCTCCCACAAGAACCACTCGGCTGATTCTTCTTCAATATGTCCTTCACCAACATGCAGTGTTTCCTTGATTGAATTATCCCCCACACCAATATTTGCGTCTAGAGCCTTTGCATTGAGGGCTATCTGAAAACAGCTGTGGCGCTGAAGTTGCCTGTCAATGTGGAGTTGGTGGCATGTGAAACCCGCATGTGGAGCATTCGTTTGTGTGGGATGTTCTACCAGGTTCATTCCTAGATAATGCACTCAAAGGGCACTAAGCATAGAGTGTGAAAACTGAGTTTCCTTGAGAGCTGCTTGGAAGCCTGATGGTGTGTGAAGTTAGTGAGCCAAATGGAGTTGTTCTCCCACAAGAACCACTTGGCTGATCCTTCTTCAATATGCCCTTCACCAACATGCAGTGTTTCCTTGATTGAATTAGCTCTCACACCAATATTTGCGTCTAGAGCCTTTGCATTGAGGGCTATCTGAAAACGGCTGTGGCGCTGAAGTTGCCTGTGAATGTGGAGTTGGTGGCATGTGAAACCCGCATGTGGAGCATTCGTTTGTGTGGGATGCTCTACCAGGTTCATTTCAGTCCTAGGCACTCAAAGGGCACTAAGCATAGAGTGTTAAAACTGAGTTTCCTTGAGAGCTGCTTGGAAGCCTGATGGTGTGTGAAGTTAGTGAGCCAAATGGAGTTGTTCTCCCACAAGAACCACTCGGCTGATCCTTCTTCAATATGCCCTTCACCAACATGCAGTGTTTCCTTGATTGAATTAGCTCTCACACCAATATTTGCGTCTAGAGCCTTTGCGTTGAGGGCTATCTGAAAACGGCTGTGGCGCTGAAGTTGCCTGTGAATGTGGAGTTGGTGGCATGTGAAACCCGCATGTGGAGCATTCGTTTGTGTGGGATGCTCTACCAGGTTCATTCCTAGATAATGCACTCAAAGGGCACTAAGCATAGAGTGTGAAAACTGAGTTTCCTTGAGAGCTGCTTGGAAGCCTGATGGTGTGTGAAGTTAGTGAGCCAAATGGAGTTGTTCTCCCACAAGAACCACTCGGCTGATCCTTCTTCAATATGCCCTTCACCAACATGCAGTGTTTCCTTGATTGAATTAGCTCTCACACCAATATTTGTGTCTAGAGCCTTTGCATTGAGGGCTATCTGAAAACGGCTGTGGCGCTGAAGTTGCCTATCAATGTGGAGTTGGTGGCATGTGAAACCCGCATGTGGAGCATTCGTTTGTGTGGGATGCTCTACCAGGTTCATTCCTAGATAATGCACTCAAAGGGCACTAAGCATAGAGTGTGAAAACTGAGTTTCCTTGAGAGCTGCTTGGAAGCCTGATGGTGTGTGAAGTTAGTGAGCCAAATGGAGTTGTTCTCCCACAAGAACCACTCGGCTGATCCTTCTTCAATATGCCCTTCACCAACATGCAGTGTTTCCTTGATTGAATTAGCTCTCACACCAATATTTGCGTCTAGAGCCTTTGCATTGAGGGCTATCTGAAAACGGCTGTGGCGCTGAAGTTGCCTGTGAATGTGGAGTTGGTGGCATGTGAAACCCGCATGTGGAGCATTCGTTTGTGTGGGATGCTCTACCAGGTTCATTCCTAGATAATGCACTCAAAGGGCACTAAGCATAGAGTGTGAAAACTGAGTTTCCTTGAGAGCTGCTTGGAAGCCTGATGGTGTGTGAAGTTAGTGAGCCAAATGGAGTTGTTCTCCCACAAGAACCACTCGGCTGATCCTTCTTCAATATGCCCTTCACCAACATGCAGTGTTTCCTTGATTGAATTTGCTGTCACACCAATATTTGCGTCTAGAGCCTTTGCGTTGAGGGCTATCTGAAAACGGCTGTGGCGCTGAAGTTGCCTGTGAATGTGGAGTTGGTGGCATGTGAAACCCGCATGTGGAGCATTCGTTTGTGTGGGATGCTCTACCAGGTTCATTCCTAGATAATGCACTCAAAGTGCACTAAGCATAGAGTGTGAAAACTGAGTTTCCTTGAGAGCTGCTTGGAAGCCTGATGGTGTGTGAAGTTAGTGAGCCAAATGGAGTTGTTCTCCCACAAGAACCACTCGGCTGATCCTTCTTCAATATGCCCTTCACCAACATGCAGTGTTTCCTTGATTGAATTAGCTCTCACACCAATATTTGCGTCTAGAGCCTTTGCATTGAGGGCTATCTGAAAACGGCTGTGGCGCTGAAGTTGCCTGTGAATGTGGAGTTGGTGGCATGTGAAACCCGCATGTGGAGCATTCGTTTGTGTGGGATGCTCTACCAGGTTCATTCCTAGATAATGCACTCAAAGGGCACTAAGCATAGAGTGTGAAAGCTGAGTTTCCTTGAGAGCTGCTTGGAAGCCTGATGGTGTGTGAAGTTAGTGAGCCAAATGGAGTTGTTCTCCCACAAGAACCACTCGGCTGATCCTTCTTCAATATGCCCTTCACCAACATGCAGTGTTTCCTTGATTGAATTAGCTCTCACACCAATATTTGCGTCTAGAGCTTTTGCATTGAGGGCTATCTGAAAACGGCTGTGGCGCTGAAGTTGCCTGTGAATGTGGAGTTGGTGGCATGTGAAACCCGCATGTGGAGCATTCGTTTGTGTGGGATGTTCTACCAGGTTCATTCCTAGATAATGCACTCAAAGGGCACTAAGCATAGAGTGTGAAAACTGAGTTTCCTTGAGAGCTGCTTGGAAGCCTGATGGTGTGTGAAGTTAGTGAGCCAAATGGAGTTGTTCTCCCACAAGAACCACTCGGCTGATCCTTCTTCAATA